>NC_071561.1:1052643-1069218 GCF_026979565.1 Vidua chalybeata
GGCCGCGGCGGTGGGCGTGGCCTCTGACCCCGCCCCTCCCGCAGGCACCGGGCGTGGGTGGACGCCTGCGCCGGCCTCTTCGGGGGCGCCGACATCTGCGGGGTGGAGGCGCTGAGGGACCCCGACGGGCAGGAGCACATCGTGCAGGTGAGCACACCTGGGCACAGCTGGGGAACACCTGAGACACCTGGGGCACACCTGGGGCACACCTGGGCACAGCTGGGCACACCTGAGACACCTGAGGCACACCTGGGGGACACCTGGGCACAGCTGGGCACAGCTGGGCACAGCTGGGGAACACCTGAGACACCTGAGGCACACCTGGGCACAGCTGGGCACAGCTGGGGAACACCTGGGGTACACCTGGGCACAGCTGGGCACAGCTGGGGAACACCTGGGGCACACCTGGGCACAGCTGGGCAAAGCTGGGCACAGCTGGGCAACACCTGGGGCACACCTGGGCACAGCTGGGCACAGCTGGGCACACCTGAGACACCTGAGGCACACCTGGGGGACACCTGGGCACAGCTGGGCACAGCTGGGCACAGCTGGGGAACACCTGAGACACCTGAGGCACACCTGGGCACAGCTGGGCACAGCTGGGGAACACCTGGGGCACACCTGGGGCACACCTGGGCACAGCTGGGCACAGCTGGGGAACACCTGGGGCACACCGGGGCACAGCTGGGCACAGCTGGGGAACACCTGAGACACCTGAGGCACACCTGGGGCACACCTGGGCACAGCTGGGCACACCTGAGGCACACCTGGGGCACACCTGGGCACAGTTGGGCACAGCTGGGCACACCTGAGACACCTGAGGCACACCTGGGGCACAGCTGGGCACAGCTGGGGAACACCTGAGACACCTGAGGCACACCTGGGGCACAGCTGGGCACAGCTGGGGAACACCTGAGACACCTGGGGTACACCTGGGCACAGCTGGGCACAGCTGGGAAACACCTGAGACACCTGGGGCACACCTGGGCACAGCTGGGGCACACCTGGGGACACCTGGGCACACCTGAGACACCTGAGGCACACCTGGGCACAGCTGAGACACTTGGGGCACAGCTGAGGGACACGTGGCAGACACCTGGGCACACCTGGGCACAGCTGGCATACACCTGGAGCACACCTGGGCACACCTGGGCACACCTGGGCACACCTGGGCTACACCTGGGGCACACCTGAGCCCCGCCCCCAGCTGAGCCCCGCCCACCTGTCCCCCCCCCGCAGGTGCTGGGCTCGTGGCTGCCGCTGCTGGGCCCGGGCGCGGCCGAGGACCAGGCGCAGATCGTGGAGCTGGTGCTGGAGCGGATGAGGGAGGAGCTGCCCCGCCCCCGCAGCCCCTCCCCCGCCCGGCCACGCCCACAGGTAACCGCCCCTCCCCCCACCCCACCCTCCAGGTGCCTCCCGGACCCCCCCCAAAACTGAGCCCCGCCCCCCTTTGTGCAGGCGTCGGCGACCTCGGGGACCCCCAGGCCGGGGACCCCCCCCCAGCAGAGACCCCAGCCCCAGGGTGAGTGACCCCTCCCCCCCTCCCCCACGCCCAAAAATCCTTCGGAGCCCCCAAAAATCCAGGGGGGGGCTTCTGGAATTCGGGGATTTGCGTCCTGAAATTGTCGGGATCCGCTTTTGCTCAAAACGTGAAAATTTTCCCTAAAAAGGGGGCTGGGAAAAATCGGGGCTTCCCCAAAAATCCTCCTCAAGTGTGCCCCAAACCCCAAAAGTTTAAAATAATTCCCAAAACTTCTTCCAGATACGCAAATTTTGGGGAGCCCCTCCCTCTCCTGGCACGCCCCAAATCTGCCCCCACCCCTCCAGTGCTGCCACGCCCCAAGTTTGGGGGATTTCGCCCCAAATTGGGACTTTACCTGCCTGAAGCCCCGCCCCCTCAGGTGTTTATCTTTCCTCCAGGTGCGCCGCCCCCGTCTGGCCCCGCCCAGCCCCGCCCCCCGCCGCAGGGCCAGCCCCGCCCACAAATGGCTGGAGCGTCACCACGCCCTGCCCAGCCGGGCACCGCCCAACCACGAGGCCCCACCCAGCCCCGCCCGCTCGCGGCCCAGCCCCGCCCACAAACCCCGGCGGCCACGCCCCAGCCACGCCCAACCTCCCCGCAGCCACGCCCACAAACCCCGCCCAGCCCTGCGCAGCCACGCCCACAAACCCCGCCCGGCTCGCCACTGCCACACCCACAAGCCCCACCCACTTCACAGCCACGCCCACCTCTGGCTGCCTCGACATCTCAGCCACGCCCACCCAGCCCACAGCCCCGCCCACAAGCCCCACCTACCTCCCCGCAGCCCCGCCCACAAGCCTCTCCCACATCCCAACCCCGCCCTCAAGCCCCACCCACCTCACAGCCCCGCCCACCCGGCCCAGCCATGTTCCCCCAGCCAAGGCCACAAGCACCGCCCACTTCACAGCCCCGCCCCCAAGCCCCTCCCACATCCGCCCCTCAGCCCCGCCCCTCCAGCATGGCGACATCACCCCAGCCCCGCCCCCAAGCCCCGCCCACCTCCTCCCCTCAGCCCCGCCCCCCAGGCCCGGCAACGTCACCCCAGCCCCGCCCCCAAGCCCCGCCCACCTCCCCCCAGCCCCGCCTCCAGCGCTCCCCCTCCGTTCCCCAGCCCCGCCCTCAAGCCCCACCCTCCTCCACCACGCCCCGCCCCCCTGGCCCGCAGGCCCCGCCCACCACCCGCCAGCCCCGCCCCCAAGCCCCGCCCATCGCCCCCAAACCGGCGCTGGCCCCCAAACCGGGTGGGGCCCCTCCCCCCAGGTAAGTGGGGGGGGGGGGCCTTGGTGGGGGGAGGGGCGAGGCCCCGCCCCCCTCGGGCCCCCCTGAACCCCCAAATTCCGCAGCCCCGCCCCCGAGCAGGGGCCCCCCGAGAGCCTGCGGGCGCTGCGGCAGAGCTTCGCCAGCCTCTTCGAGTGAGCCCCGGAATGCCGGGGGGACCCCAAAAATACCCGGGGGGACCCCAAAAATACCCGGGGGAACCCCCAAAAACAGCCAAGAACCCAAAAAATACCCGGGGGAACCCCCAAAAATACCCGGGGGAACCCAAAAACACCCGGGGGAACCCGAAATATCCAGGGGAACCCAAAAATCCCCAGGGAACCCTAAAAACACCCAGGGGAACATCCCCAAAACAGCTGCGGGAACCCAAAAATACCTGGGGACCCCAAAAACAGCCGAGAACCCTAAAAATAGCCGGGGGAACCCAAAAATACCCAGGGAACATTCCAGAAACACCTGGGAACCCCAAAAACACCCAGGGGAACATCCCCAAAACAGCCGGGGGATCCCAAAAACACCTGGGGGAGCCCAAAAATACCGAGGGAACATTCCAGAAACACCCGGCAACCCCAAAAACAACCCCGGGAACCCCAAAAACACCCGGGGAACGTCCCAAAAACTGCCCCGGAGGACCCCAAAGCTCCCCCCAAAATCCCCCTGGGACACCCCAAAAACCCCCTTGGGAACATCCCAAAAATCCCCTCATAACCACCCCGGGGACACCCCAAAAACCCTTCTGGAAGCACCCCAAAAATCCCCCGGGGGGCCCCAAAACCCCTTTGGGACCCCCCAAAATCCATCCCTGCTTTCTGACCCCACAAGTGGGGGGGTTCGGGTACCCGGGACCCCCCGAAATTCACCCCAAATCCACCCGGGACACCCCAAAACCCCCTGGGGGACCCCAAAATCCTCCCGGGGATCCCCAAAATCCACTCTAGGGGGGATCACAGATGTTCAGGACCCCCCAAAATCCCCGCGGGGATCCCCAAAATCCCCCCAGGACCCCCCAGATCTACCTTGGGGGAGGGGCCCAGGTGTTCAGGACCCCCCAAAATCCCCCCAGGACCCCCCACATCTACCTTGGGGGGGGGGCCCAGGTGTTCAGGACCCCCCAAAATCCCCCCAGGGACCCCTCCCCCCCCGCTCTGTGCTTGCCAAGCCCCTCCCCCCCCCCAATTGTGGTGGGGGTCTCTCTGTGTGCGCTCGTGTGTGTAAGCCCCGCCCCCTGCTTGGCCACGCCTCTCTCTCAGCCACACCCTGCTTAGCCCCGCCCCTTTCGCCCGTGTGGGCGGGGTCAATAAATCCCTGAGCTGCTGGCGCTGGGTGGCTGCTGGTGGGGGGGGGCGGGGCCTGGGGGACCCCCAAAATTTGGGGGGGGAGTGGTGGGGGGAGGTACCCGGGCACACCTGGGGCACACCTGGGGAGAGGTGGGCACACACCTGGGCACACCTGGTGACATCTGGGGACAGCTGTGGAGGTGGCCACACCTGGGGTGAGCTGGGGACACCTGGGCCACAGCTGGGGCACATCTGGACACACTTGGGGATCACCTGGGCACTCCCAGGACACACCTGGGGCACACCTGGACACTCCCGGGGCACATCTGGGGCATACCCGGGCACACCTGGAGACACCTGGCGCCCCTGTGGCACACCTGGCCACACCCGGGGCACACCTGAGACCCACCTGGGGGCACCTGGGCACACCTGGGGCACATCTGGACACACTTGGGGATCACCTGGGCACACCCGGGGCACACCCAGGCTCACCTGGGGACAGCTGTGGGCACATGGGGCACATTTGGACACACCCCGGGCACACCTGGAGACACCTGGGGCAGCTGTGGCGCACCAGGGCACTCCCGGGGCACACCTGGGGCACACCTGGGCACACCTGGGCACTCCCGGGGCACACCTGGGGCACACCTGGGCACACCTGGGCACTCCCGGGGCACACCTGGGGCACACCTGGGGCACACCTGGGCACTCCCGGGGCACTCCCGGGCACACCTGGGCACTCCCTGGGCACTCCCGGGCACACCTGGGGCACACCTGGGGCACACCTGGGCACTCCCGGGGCACTCCCGGGCACACCTGGGCACACCTGGGCACTCCCGGGGCACACCTGGGCACACCTGGGCACTCCCGGGCACACCTGGGGCACACCCGGGGCAGGTGCGGGCTGGGGGGGGGCACAGGCCGCGCTGTCCCGGCCGCACTCGGCGCGCGGGCAGGTTTTGTCGCCGATAGAGCGGCGGTCATGTCGCGACATGCGACCGCGATGGGGGCGGGGGGAGGGGAAGGACGCAGCCCGGGACCTCCCGCCCGCCAGGGGGCGCCCGAGCGGCGGCCGCGCGGTGATGACGAGCTTCCGGGGATGACGTCAGAAGCAGCATGGCGGCGGCGGAGAAGGCGCAGCGCTACGAGGCGTTCGTCAGCGACGTCCTGCAGCGCGACCTGAGGTGGGCGACGTCATATCGCGACTGAAACCCCGCCCACGCGACACCCCGGCCCTCCCCTCCGCGCTCCGGCCACGCCCCCTCTGCCCCACCCTCAATAACGGACTTGTGGCCACGCCCACTGACCATGAGGCCACGCCTATTTCTGTAACCACGCCCCCTGCACATCAACCCCGCTCATTCATAAATCCCGCGTGTTGTGGCCACGCCCTTTCACCCTGAGGGCACGCCTATTTCGTGGCCACGCCCCCTCCAGCTCTGTATATTGATTGCTTCTGTGGCCACACCCACTCAGGCTGAGGATATTTTATGGCCACGCCCCTTCCTCATAAATCCCCCAATGCAGAATGTGGCCACGCCCATGAACGCTATGACCACGCCTATTTCATGGTCACGCCCCCACCTCAACACCACCCATTTACTGTAAGGCCACACCTACTTTGTGGCCACGCCCCCACACCAACCAACCCCACCCATTCACCTCAAAGCCACGCCTATATCATGGCCACGCCCCTCCCTCATGAACCCCACAATGCAGAATAATTGCAGAATGTGGCCACGCCCATGCACACTCTGACCACGCCTATTCAATGACCACGCCCACCTCAATCCCACCCATTCACAGTACGGCCACGCCCATTTCGCGACCGCGCCCCTCCACGCATTGCGCGCTGTGGCCACGCCCGTCCACCGCGAGACCGCGCCCGTTTCGCGGCCACGCCCCCTTCCGCCTAGCGCCCTGCTAGCGCTGTGGCCACGCCCGTTTTGTTGGCCCCGCCCCCCCCGGCGAGGCCCCGCCCCGCTGAGCAGCGCCCCCCGCAGGCGGGTGCAGGAGCAGCGCGACGCCGTCTTCGAGCAGCAGGCGCAGGTGCTGCAGCTGCGCTCCGCCCTCGCCCGCCTCCAGGTGCGCGGGGCGTGGCCTAAGGGGGCGTGGTTTATGGGCGGGGCTTGGGGAGGGGCCTGGAGGGGGGTTTTGTGGGGTATTGGGGGTGTTTTTGGGGGTGGGGTTGGGAGAGTTTGGGGGGGATCTGGAGGGTGGGGGGGATTTTTGGGGGGTCTCGTGGGTGGATTTGGGGGCGATTAGGGGTCTCGTGGTGGGGGGGGTTAGGTGGGATTTGGGGGATTTCGGGGAGGTTTGGTGGGGTTTGGGGATCTCGTGGGGGGGTTTGGGGGGATTTGGGGTCCCCGGGGGTGTTTGGGGGCTCTCTGTGTGACCCCGGGGGTCCCGGGGGGTTTTGGGGTCCCCAGGACGTCGCCGCCCCCCTGCACACCCAGGTGGATCTCGGCTGCAATTTCTTCGTCAGCGCCGAAGTGTGAGTGGGGCTGGCACCCCAAAACCCTCCTCAGATCCCAAAAAAACCTCCTCAGAGCCCCAAAACCCTCCTCAGATCCCAAAAAAACCTCCTCGGACCCCCAAAAAACCTCCTCAGATCCCAAAAACCTCCTCAGATCCCCAAATAAACCTCCTCGGAGCCCCAAAAACATCCTCAGATCCCAAAAAAAACCTTCTCAGAGCCCTAAAAACCTCCTCAGATCCCCAAAAAAACCTTCTCAGAGCCCTAAAAACCTCCTCAGATCCCAAAAAAACCTCCTCAGAGCCCCAAAAACCTCCTCAGACCCCCCCCCAAAATCTCCTTAGACCCCTCTAAATCTTCCCCAGAATCCTCAGTAAGCCCTCCAGGAACCCCAAAACTCCCCAGGACCCCCCTGGGCACCTTTGAGACCCCAATTCCCTTTTAGGATAACTCCAAAATTCCCTTTGAGTTCCCAAAATCTCCCCAGGGAGCCCCTAAATCCCCTAAATTCGATTCCCCTGAGCCTCCCCAACCCCCAGGACCCCCCAAAACCCCCTCGGGGCTCCCCCTGACCCCTTTATCTCCCCCGGCCGTGCCCCCAGCCCGGACCCCCGGCGCGTTTTCGTGGCTCTGGGCTTCGGCTTCTTCGCGGAGCTGACGCTGCCCGAGGCCCTCCGGCACCTGGAGCGCCGCAGTTCCCTCCTGCAGAGGTGAGACGGCCCGGACACGCCCCCTGGACACGCCCCAGACACGCCCAGGCCACGCCCACGCACATTGGACACGCCCCATGGTGCTGGGTAGTGACCCTCTGTCATTCTGGCGTGGCCACGCCCCCATGCTATCAGGCCACGCCCCTTTGTTGAGACCACACCCATCGAGGTCACACCCCCTTGGGGAGCCACGCCCCAATGCCACGCCCCAATCCCGCTGCATTCGGGGTGGGAGGCGGTGCCCACGCCCCTTTTGGACCACACCCACTTAGGCCCCACCCTTTTGCGCTCACCTGTGGCCACAGGCGGCTCCAGAGGGGCAAACCACGCCCCCTTTGGCCACACCCATACATTAAAAGGAGATCACATCCCCACCCCATGACCAAAATAGGAGTGTCCTTAAACAGGCCACGCCCACACGACCCAGGCCACACCCGCACCATAAAAGGAAAGCACATCCCCACCCCCATGACAAAAAGGGCGTGGTCTCACCACGCCAATCAGACCACGCCCACTCAGGAGCCCCCACCCTTCCCATGCCCCTCCTACCAAAGCCCCGCCCCATTAAGCCCCGCCCCTTGCAGGCTCAGCGATTCCCTGACGCGCGACGGGGCCAAGATCCGCGCCCACATCCGGCTGGTGCTGGAGGTAACCCCGCCCCCTCACCTGGCCACGCCCCCCTCACCTGAGGGCCACGCCCCCAATGTTTTGCCCCTCCCCCAGGGCCTGCGGGAGCTGCAGGGGCTGCAGGAGCCCCCCGTGACCTCTGACCCCTGAGCGATTCGCACACCTGCGCTGGCCCCGCCCCCTCACCTGTGTGTAAAGCCGGAGTAACGTGTGTGTAAAACATGAGTAAAGCGGAGTTTTTTACACCTGGGAGTGACCTGTGTGTAAAGCTGGGGCACAGGGGAGGGAGCTGGGAGTAACCCCGGAGTAACCTGGGATACCTGGAGTAAACTTGGAGTACCCAGCGGAACCCTGGAGTACCTGGAGTGACTGCAGGGCAGTCGTGGAGTAACCTGTGGGTAAACTGAGAGTAACACCTGCGCAACTGCTGAGTAATCCCCGAGTAACCTCACCGTAACTGCTGAGTAACCCGCGAGTAACCTCACCGTAACTGCTGAGTAACCCTCGAGTAACCTCACCGTAACTGCTGAGTGACCCCTGAGTAACCTCACTGTAACTGCTGAGTAATCCCTGAGTAACCTCACCATAACTGCTGAGTAACCCTCGAGTAACCTCACTGTAACTGCTGAGTAACCCTCGAGTAACCTCACCGTAACTGCTGAGTGACCCCTGGGCAGCTGCTGAGTAAATAACGGCTGAGTAACCCCTGAGCGAGCTCAGAGTAGCCCCTGAGTAGCGCTGGAGTCGCCTCGGAGCAGCCTTGTTCACTTCGGAGCAAACACGGAGTAACCCCGGGGTCCCAAAAAAGGGGCGGGGCCTCATTAGGGTCGTCCCCGCCCCCTCCCTCTGAGGGGCGTGTTGTTGGGGTGGGGGAGGGGCAGGTGGGGGTGGCACAGAATTGGGGGAGTGGTCGCTGTGACGTCACTGTGACGTCACTGCAGCTGGGGGTTCCCCAAAGGGAATTCCCCCCCAGCTTTCCCTGCTGGGGAATTCGGGGGGAGGGTCCCAAACAGCCCCACCCCCCTGAGCCCCTCCCCCCTCCGTGTCCTCATAAGCCCCGCCCCCTTTCGCCCCTCCCCACCACCGCTCCTTTCCCGCCCTTTGCGCTGACGTCACCCGGCTCTTAGCCCCGCCCCTCCAGCGCGTTGTCCCGCCCCTCACACTGCTGTCACTCGGCGCTTAGCCCCGCCCCCCCAGCGCGTTGCCCCGCCCTCCGCGCTGACGTCACCCGGCCCCGCCCCCGCCGCCATCTTGCGCCGCCGCCGCCGCCGCTCCCGCCGCTCCCGCCCGGCCCGGCCCGGCCCGGCCCCACCGGAGCCGCCCGCGGGGTCGGGCCCGGCCCCGCCATGGCCGAGGATTTCTGGGAGGCTCCGCGCCGCTGAGCCGGTAACGGGAACCCCCGAGCCCCCGGGAACCACCGGGAACAACCGGGAAGCCCCCCGGGATCCCCCGGGATCCCCCCGGAGCCGCGGCCGCTGTGAGGGCAGCGGGGGGGGAGGGGGAGGAGGCCACGCCCCCTCGGGCCACGCGCGGGGGGAGGGGGGCACCGGGGGGGTCCAGGTGGGCAGGAGGGGCTCAGGTGTGTGGAGGGGGAGGGGGAGGAGCCGGGTGTGCCCAGGTGTGCCCAGGTGTGCCCAGGTGTGAGGGGGTGCCCAGGTGTGCAGGGGGTGCCCAGGTGTGAGGGGGTGCCCAGGTGTGCAGGGTGGGCCCCAGGTGGGCTGAGCAGCTCCCAGGTGCTCAGGGTGAGTCCAGGTGTTCAGGCTGTGCCCAGTGTGCAGGGCACTCAGGTGTGCAGTGACCCCAGGTGTTCAGGCTGTGCCCAGCTGTGCCCAGCTGTGCTCAGGTGTTCAGGCTGTGCCCAGCTGTGCCCAGCTGTGCTCAGGTGTTGCCCGCAGGGCTGGCCATGGACCGGATGAAGAAGATCAAGCGGCAGCTGTCGATGACGCTGCGGGGGGGCCGCGCCCCCGACAAGGGCCTGGGGGACCCCCGCGATGGCACCGGCAGCGACAGCGGTGAGCGCTGGCCCTTTAAGGGGGGGCCCCGCCCCCCCGCTGCCAGCCCCGCCCTCCCCAAAGTTGGGAGCTGGCCCTTTAAGAAGGCGCGGGTTGGGGGTGCCTGGCCCTTTAAGAAGGTGGGGGCAGGGTTAGGGGTGCCTGGCCCTTTAAAAGCTTTGGGGGTGGTGGGAAGGAGATTGAGGGGTGCCTGTCCCTTTAAGAGGGTACCTATTCCTTTTAGAGGGTGCCTGGCCCTTTAAGAAGGCAGGGGGAGGGCACAGTTTTGGGGTACCTGTGTCTTTAAGAGAGTGCCTGGCTCTTTAAGAGGGCCCCTGTCCCTTTAAGAAGGTGGCGGGGGTACAGTTTTGGGGTCCTGTCCCTTTAAGAGGGTGCCTGGCCCTTTAAGAGGGTGCCTGGCCCTTTAGGAGGGTGCCTGGCCCTTTAAGAAATGATGGGCTGGCAGTTTTGGGGGTGCCTGTCCCTTTAAGAAGCTGGGGGGGGGGCACATTTTGGGGTGCCTGTCCCTTTAAGAAGCTGGGGGGGGGCACATTTTGGGGTGCCTGTCCCTTTAAGACCCCCCCCAGCAGGACACGGCCCCTTTAAGAGCCGGGGGTCCCCTCCTGTCCCCCCCCCGTGTCCCCCGGGCTCCTTCCGTGTCCCCCCCTCCCCATCTGTCCCCTGTCCCCCCCCCCCGTGTCCGTCCATCTGTCCCCGTGTCCTGTCCCCGGTGCCCCCCCAGGTGCCACCACCTGTCCCCGGTGCCACCGGCCGTGCGCTGTCCCCGTGTCACCTCCGTGTCCCCAAATTAGGGGGGGGGGGCACAGTGTGGCACCCCTGGGGACCTTTGGGGACATTTGGGGGGGGGGTCCCTGGGGTTTTGGGGTGTCCTTTGGGGGGCTCTTGAGGACATTGGGGGGGATGTTGGGGACATTCGGGGGGACTTTGGGGACATTGTGGGGGGGGGGGTCTCCTGAGGGGTTTGGGGGGGTCCTTTGGGGGGCTCTTGGGGACACTGCGAGGGTCCCTTCGGGGGTTTTGGGGGGTCCTTTGGGGGTCCCTTGATTTTGGGGGGGAGTTTTGGGGTCCCTTGGGGACATTGGGGGGTCCCTGGGGAGGGGCTTTGGGGACAGCTTGGGGACACGGGGGGGGGGGGTCCCATGATTTTGGGGTATTTTGGGTGGGTTTTGGGGGTTTTGGTGTATTTTGGGGGGCTTGGGGTGTTTTGGGATACTTTGGGGTGTTTTGGGATATTTTGGAGTGGTTTTGAGGTGGTTTTGGGGTATTTCGGTGGGATTTTTGGGGTGTCGCGGTGGGTTGGGGTTCTTCGGGATATTTTGGGATATTTGGGGTTATTTTGGGATATTTTGGGTTGTTTTGAGGTATTTTGGGGTGGTTTTGGGGTATTTTGGGGCGTTTTTGGTGTATTTTGGGATATTTCGGGATGGTTTTGGGGTATTTGGGGTTATTTTGGAGTATATTGGGGGGGGTTTGGGATATTTTGGGGTTCTTTTGGGGTATTTGGGGTTATTTTGGGATATTTTGGGGTGTTTTGGGTTGTTTTGGGATATATTGGGGTGTTTTGGGTTATTTTGGGATATTTTGTGTGTTTTGGGTTGTTTTGGGATATTTCGGGGTGTTTTGGGTTACTTTGGGGTGTTTTGGGTTATTTTGGGGTATTTGGGGTGTTTTGGGGTCCCTGACCCCCCCCCCCCCGTGTCCCCAGAGCCGGGGGGGGACGAGGCCCGGATGGGGTCGGACGGGGAGAGCGACCCCCCCTCGGGGACGTCCTCGGAGGAGGTGGCGTCACCCGTGAGGCTGCGGCAGCACCCGCGGCACGGCGCCTGCGAGGTGGGACTGGGCAAACTGGGGGGACTGGGGGGACTGGGGGGGACTGGGGGGACTGGGGGGACTGGGGGGACTGGGGGGACTGGGAGGGACTGGGGGGACTGGGGGGACTGGGACTGGGGGGACTGGGGGGACTGGGGGTAGTGGGGGGGACTGGGAGGGACTGGGAAACAGGATACTGAGGGGACTGGGAGGGACTGAACCAGGAGGGCACTGGGAGCACTGGGCTGAACTGGGAGCACTGGGAGGGCGCTGGGAGGGCTCTGTGAGGGGACTGGGCTGAACTGGGAGGGCACTGGGCTGAACTGGGCTGAACTGGGAGGGCTCTGGGCTGAACTGGGCTGAACTGGGAGGGCTCTGGGCTGAACTGGGCTGAACTGGGAGCCCTGGTGTGACCCCGTCCCCGTCCCCAGGACGTCACCAAGCGCCTGTCCCTGCCCGCCGACACGCGCCTGCCCGAGGGGGGGCTGGGGCTGCCCGGGGCCCTGAGCCGCCGCCTGCGCCGCGTCTCGCTGGTGCGTCCCAGTGCGGACCAGTATGGACCAGTATGGGCTGGTACAGACCGGTGTGGGCTGGTATAGACCAGTGTGGGCTGGTACAGACCGGTGTGGGCTGGTATAGACCAGTATGGACCAGTATGGGCTGGTACAGACCAGTATAGACCGGTGTGGGCTGGTATAGACCAGTATAGACCAGTATGGGCTGGTATAGATCAGTATGGGCTGGTATAGACCAGTATGGACCAGTATGGGCTGGTGTAGACCAGTATGGACCAGTATGGGCTGGTATAGACCGGTGTGGACTGGTGTAGACCAGTACAAACCAGTATGGGCTGGTATAGACCAGTATGGACCAGTATGGGCTGGTATAGACCAGTATGGGCTGGTATAGACCGGTGTGGACTGGTGTAGACCAGTACAAACCAGTATGGGCTGGTATAGACCAGTATGGGCTGGTATAGACCGGTGTGGACTGGTGTAGACCAGTACAAACCAGTATGGGCTGGTATAGACCAGTACAGACCAGTATGGGCTGGTGTAGACCAGTATGGACCAGTATGGGCTGGTATAGACCGGTGTGGGCTGGTATAGACCAGTATGGACCAGTATGGGCTTGTGTAGACCAGTATGGGCTGGTATAGACCTGATGGGCCAGTATGGGCTCTTATAGACCAGTATAGACCACTATGGACCAGTATGAACTAGTGTAGACCAGTATGGACCAATATAGACCAGTACGGGCCGGTATAGACCAGCACAGACCAGTGTGGGTCAGTATAAACTGATATAAACTAGTATAGACCAGTACGGACCAGTATAAACCAGTATAGACCAGTACGGACCAGAATAAACCAGTATAGACCAGTATGGACCAGTGTAAACTGATATAAACTAGTATAGACCAGTATAGACCGGTACGGACCAGTATAGACCAGTATGGACCAGTATGGAGCGGGAGGGCCGGGGTGACCCCCAGTTCTCCCAGTTCTCCCAGTAACCGCCTTCCCCCCGCCAGTCGGAAATCGGCTTCGGGAAGCTGGAGACGTACGTGAAACTGGACAAACTGGGAGAGGTGAGGGCACGGGGTCACCTGTGCCACCTGTGTGCCACCTGCGTGTCACATCTGTGTCACATCTGTGTCACCTGTGCCACCTGTGTGCCACCTGTCACCTGTGCCACCTGTGTGTCACCTGTGTGTCACATCTGTGTCACATCTGTGTCACCTGTGTGTCACATCTGTGTCACATCTGTGTCACCTGTGTGTCACATCTGTGTCACATCTGTGCCACCTGTGTGTCACCTGTCACCTGTGCCACCTGCGTGTCACCTGCGTGTCACATCTGTGTCACATCTGTGTCACCTGTCACCTGTGCCACCTGTGTCACCTGCGTTACCTTTGTTCCTCACTTGTGTGTCACCTGTGTGTCACCTTTCATCTGTGTCACCTGTGTAACCTGTGTGTCACGTGTGCCACCTGTGTGTCACCTGTGCCACCTGTCACCTGTGCCACCTGTCACCTGTGTCACCTGTGTCATCTGTGTGTCACCTGCATTACCTTTGTTCCTCACCTGTGTCACCTGTGCTACTTGTGTCACCTGTGCCACCTGTGCCACCTGTGTCACTTGTCACCTGTGTGTCACCTGTGTTACCTTTGTTCCTCACCTGTGTGTCACCTGTGTGTCATCTTTCACCTGTGTCACCTGTGTAACCTGTGTGTCACCTGTGCCAGCTGTGTGTCACCTGTGTGTCACCTGTGTGTCACCTGTGTCACCTGTGCCACCTGTATGTCACCTGTGCCACCTGTGTGTCACATCTGTGTCACCTGTCACCTGTGTCACCTGTGTGTCACCTGTGTTACCTTTGTTCCTCATCTGTGTGTCATCTGTGTGTCATCTTTCACCTGTGCCACCTGTGTAACCTGTGTGTCACCTGTGTGTCACCTGTGTCACCTGTGTGTTACCTTTCACCTGTCTCACATGTATAACCTGTGTCACCTGTGTAACCTGTGTGTCACCTGTTATCTGTGCCACCTGTGTCACCTGTGTGCCACCTGTATCAGCTGTGTGTTACCTTTCACCTGTCTCACATGTATAACTTGTGTGTCACCTGTGCCACCTGTGTGTCACCTGTGCCACCTGTGCTAGCTGTGTGTCACCTGTGTGTCACCTGTGTGTCACCTGTGTGTCACCTGTGTGTCACCTGTGTCACCTGTGTGTTACCTTTCACCTGTCTCACATGTATAACCTGTGTCACCTGTGTCACCTGCGTGTCGCCTTTCACCTGTGTCACCTGTGCTACCTGTGTCATCTGTGTTTGTTACCTGTGCCACCTGTGTCCCCTGTGTTATCTCCGTGTCCCCTGTGCCCCTGTGTCCTTTCAGGTGTCCCCCCCATGTCCCTGTGTCCCCAACGTCCCTGCTGTCCCCAGTGTGTCCCCAGGGCACGTACATTGCCCACGGTGTACAGGTGTCCCTGTGATGTCCCCGTGTCCCCAGCGTGTCCCCAATGTCCCCTGTCCCCAGGGCACGTACACCCTGGTGTACAGGTGTCCCTGCTGATGTCCCCATGTCCCCAGCGTGTCCCCAATGTCCCCTGTCCCCAGGGCACGTACGCCACGGTGTACAGGTGTCCCTGTGATGTCCCTGATGTGTCCCCAGCGTGTCCCCAATGTCCCCTGTCCCCAGGGCACGTACGCCACGGTGTACAAGGGCCGCAGCAAGCTGACCGAGAACCTGGTGGCGCTGAAGGAAATCCGGCTGGAGCACGAGGAGGGGGCGCCCTGCACGGCCATCCGCGAGGGTGGGACACTGGGGACACTGGGGGGACACTGGGGGACACTGGGGACACTGCGGGGACACCCTGGGGACATTGGGGACACAGCCTGCATGGCCATCCGCGAGGGTGGGACACTGGGGGGACACTGGGGACACTGGGGGGACACTGGGGACACTGGGGGGACATTGGGGACACCCTGGGGACACCCTGGGGACACCCTGGGGACATTGGGAGGACACTGGGGACACAGCCTGCACGGCCATCCACGAGGGTGGGACACTGGGGGGACACTGGGGGACACTGGGGGGACATTGGGGACACCCTGGGGACACTGGGGACACTGGGGGACATTGGGGACACACTGGGGACACCCTGGGGACATTGGGGACACCCTGGGGACACAGCCTGCACGACCATCTGCGAGGGTGGGACACTGGGGGGACACTGGGGACACCTGGGGACACCCTGGGGACATGGGGGACACTGGGGGGACACCCTGGGGACAATGGGGACACAGCCTGCACGGCCATCCACGAGGGTGGGACACTGGGGACACCCTGGGGACATTGGGGACACCCTGGGGACATTGGGGACACTGGGGGGACACTGGGGACACAGCCTGCACGGCCATCCACGAGGGTGGGACACTGGGGACACCCTGGGGACATTAGGGACACCCTGGGGACATTGGGGACACTGGGGGGACACTGGGGGGACACCCTGGGGACAATGGGGACACAGCCTGCACGGCCATCCACGAGGGTGGGACACTGGGGGGACACTGGGGACATTGGGGACACCCTGGGGACACTGGGGGGACATTGGGGACACCCTGGGGACACCCTGGGGACACTGGGGACGCAGCCTGCACGGCCATCCACGAGGGTGGGACACTGGGGACACCCTGGGGACACCATGGGGACATTGGGGACACTGGGGGGACACTGGGGACACCCTGGGGACACCCTGGGGACACTGGGGGGACACCCTGGGGACGCAGCCTGCACGGCCATCCACGAGGGGGGGACACTGGGGGGACACTGGGGACACACTGGGGACACCCTGGGGACATTGGGGGGACACTGGGGACACAGCCTGCATGGCCATCCGCGAGGGTGGGACACTGGGGGGACACTGGGGACATTAGGGACACCCTGGGGACATTGGGGACACTGGGGGGACACTGGGGACACTGGGGGGACATTGGGGACACCCTGGGGACATTGGGGACACCGGGGGTCGCTGTGGTGGGGAGGGGTCAGGGCGGTCTGGGGGTGGCTCCCACGGGGGCTGAGGCCACTGAACTTCTGTGTCCCCTCCCGTGTCCCCCCCTTGTCCCCCTCGTGTCCCCCCCAATGTCCCCAATGTCCCCCCGGTGTCCCCGCAGTGTCGCTGCTGCGGGATCTCAAGCACGCCAACGTGGTGACGCTGCACGACATCGTGCACACGCCGCAGTGCCTGACGCTGGTCTTCGAGTACCTGGTGAGCCCCAAAATACCCCAAAATCACCCCAAATCCACCCCAAAATCACCCTAAAAATCACCCCAAAATCCACCCCAAAATCACCTAAAA